>NW_017971637.1:0-192 GCF_001883845.1 Diplodia corticola
CGATAAGTTTTAGTAGAGAAATAGAGAGCGTATTATCCGGTTAGCTATTATAGTACGAGTCTTTTATATACTCTTCGTATACGCCGCGCGTAGTAGAAATAGTAGCCCCTAAGAAACTATCTATAAGTTTCTATATTCGTAGCTTCTATTATAACGTTAGTAATATAGCGTCTAAGTATATCTTCTTTTTAA
>NW_017971637.1:1164-1397 GCF_001883845.1 Diplodia corticola
AGCTAGGCCGAAGAATATAACGAGATACTTAAATAGACCGTATCTTATCTTAAAGGCCGTCTTCTACTCGTCGCCCTTACGAATATAGAGTTTATAATAGGCGTTACGTAAGTTTAGCTTCGTAAAGATCTTCGCGTAAGATATATAATTTAATAATTCGCTAATAAGGAAAAGCGGGTATCGATTCTTAATCGTAACTTAATTTAGCCCTCGATAATTAATATATAATCGTA
>NW_017971637.1:1711-1837 GCF_001883845.1 Diplodia corticola
CTAGTTCGTTCGATACGATATTCGTAAAGTCTTAGTATTAACTTAGAAGTCCTTCTTATAGCGCGGTAACCGTTATAGCTATAAAAATAGAATTATCCTACGCTTCTAATACGAAGTATATATATT
>NW_017971637.1:1897-2108 GCF_001883845.1 Diplodia corticola
ATAAATTATTCTATTTAAGGGTATTCGTACTAAAGCGGGCGATAAGGTTGGCCGCTTTTAGCTAGTCTAGGCTAAGAATTAGATCGTAACCCTTAAAGGACGCGCTCTAGAATAGACGCGGTTTAATAGTTTACTTAACGCCTATCCCGTCTTTAGCCCGAAGGATAAGTTTATAGAAGTTCTATATAGTTATAGAGTAGCTATTTAAGAA
>NW_017971637.1:2480-2626 GCF_001883845.1 Diplodia corticola
CCGAGTTACGCTTCGTATACGAAGCGCCTACGCCTTATCTACGAGTTAACTTCTAGAAGTCTTCTTAGCGAGGCGGCTTATATCGGCTTAAGTTCCTTAATCGACCTCGCCTACTATCGGTAGAGTAGGCCGAACGCGGGCGTTTA
>NW_017971637.1:2667-2988 GCF_001883845.1 Diplodia corticola
CCCGAGATAGTCTGTATTATAGGGTATTTAAGGAGTTCTTTACGATAAACCTCTAAAAGATTCGTAAAGAAGAGGTCGATAAGAAGGTTCTTATTAGCTACCGCGTATAAAAGCTATTTATATAGGCTTTCTATACGGGCGCGGTACTTCTAATACGACGTACTAGGCTTTATTAGAAAGCGGTAGAATATAACCGTATTCTCGTACCGCCGTAAGATAGGGTTTCTTACTTAATCTTAAACGATTACTTTAAACTCCTCGAAGAGAAGCTTCCTTTAGGTTATAGATTTATCTAGACGTCGATAGATATATTAGGCGATT
>NW_017971637.1:3239-3547 GCF_001883845.1 Diplodia corticola
GTTTTAGATACGCTTAGCTAAAAGAGTATTTTAATACGTTTCTATAGACCCTTAATTAAAGCGTTTAATTCGATGATTTAAGCTAAGGAGGTCGAAATTACTATAGAGAGCCTATAGATCTTAGCCTTTAAATTCGTAATAACGTCTTCGGGCGTAATCGTTATAGAGGGGGGTTCTTCTATAGCGGTAGGTATCGAGGGTACCTCGTCGGCGTTATCGTCTAATTCGCTAGGGGTCGGATAGTTCGATCTAGTTAAGGGGTCTTATACGACTATAGCGTTTTTAGTACGCGACGTATACGCGTCGCG
>NW_017971638.1:0-3449 GCF_001883845.1 Diplodia corticola
TTTCTTTTAAAATTACTTTTTTTTTTATCTTTTACCTTATATTTTTACGTAAAATAGAGGATAAGCTTAAAAAAACTCGTTAGTATTATATATATATATATTACTATTTACTAGTTTTACTATATACCGCGGTATTTTACTAGTTATTAGCTATTAGTTTTACTAGCTTTAGCCTTCTTATTTATTAATTTTACTACCGTTTTTATTTCTCTTTATTTCCTAGGGCTAACGTATAAATATCTTATATTTTAAGTAATTATTATCTATAGAAACGCCTTATTAGTTTATTTATTCGGTAAATTACTAAAATACCTATACCCTTACTAAAATACTTATCTAGGTATCTAGGTAAATAATAGACCTTATATAAAGTAAAGTTTATAATTTACAAAAAACCGGGTATTTAGATAAATAAAATATAAAGTAGAGTATTTAGATAAATATTATTTACCTAAATACCTACGTTTTTTAAAAAAAAAAAAATTACGGCGACTTTATTTCTTTATATAAAAACTTAAAACCCTTAATTAAGGTAACTTATATACTATATTTTAATAATATTTAAGAGTTCTTTTAATACCTTCTATTATTTAAGAGAAAATTAACTTTAAAACTAATATATTTTTTATTTTCTATTTAAGCTATTCTTTATAAGTTTTTTTAGAGTCTTTTAGTAATTTATCTCTTCCGGCTAGTAGATCTAAGGCTATCTTCGAGGCTACCTTCTTAGGGTTTATCGCTTGCCTAATCGGGACTAGCTTCCAGCCTTATCGCCCGCCGCACGCTTTATAAGTATTACTAGTATTAATACTACCCTTTTAAGAACTACCTATAATGCCCGTAGCATTATAGAATCGTCGTAAAAGAGCGTATAAGGCGCCTCCCTCCCCTTTTATAACTTAAGAGTCGTAGATACCTACCCCCTAGTCTACGAAATAACGTCGCGGGCGCCCGCGTAAAGCTACTTATCTAGCCTATCTAGCTTTTACCCTCGTAGGCGCATACGCTTCGCGAAGACCCGTTTATAGTATTAAGTTTCTTTAGCTAATAGATAAGCTACGATAAGAAACCTCGGAGGTGGCCTCGAAGGTAGCCTTAGATCTACTAGCCGGAAGAGATAAAAGCGAATCTTAGTATATTTAATACTAATTCTTTCTCTTCTTCGCGCTTAAAAATCGTACGATTAGCTTCGATTAACACTTTATTAATAAAGCGTAGAAATCTAAGCTAAAATCGCTTATTTTTAGAGCTAGCGTAAATTTTCTAAGTAATTAGAAGAATCTAGTTATTAGAATCGAGTATTATTACTATTAGTAAATAACTAGAAGCTTCTACTTTTATATACGTAGTATCAATCGAAATAAATTTTAATTATTAATAATAGCTACTACGTAAGTAGTATTAGAAGTAATAAAAGTATATCTAAATAATAAATTTATTAGTATATTTATATATTAAACGTAATATATTACTTACTAAAATACTCTACTTTCTTTATTACGCGAAAGTCGCGTAAAACCGCCTCTATTACTATAATTCTATCGAATTTAACGAAGATAGGGCTATTTAGTAATAAATAAATTAGTTTTAATCGCTAATTTTAGGGATATTATTAAAAACTTACCTAAATTCGAAGAATTATTAATAATTTAGTACTAAACGCTTTAATTTTTTACCTATTTACGAATTCGCTATATCTACTAGTAATTTATATTAACTCTATAATTAATACGCTCGAGAGTGCGTATTAAATTCGATTAAATTTAGGGTTCTTCCTTAATTATACTACGTTAGTAATTAATTAAGACGCTTATAGAACGGTAATATCGCTAATTATCGTAGGTAGATACGTAAAAATATATATAGGGCTTAAGTTACTTAATAATTATATTATCTAAATAGAATATATTAGTAAAATTTAAATTAATTATAATTAGGGTGATTGTAAATAATTAAAACTAGGAAAAATAGTAAAATTACTTACCTTTCTTCTACCTAATTTAAAGTAGAAATTCGTACCCGGGCTACTTATATTCCTAATACGTACGCGTTTTATTAGCTCTTTTCGATACGTATAATTCGCGTTAATATACTAAATATAATCTAGTAGTATAGTAGTAGAGGATCCGGCCGTATCTAATAGGGTAAGATCTCTAGGCTCGAGGAGTAGGAGTAGTAGGAGTTCGGCCTAAGATCTAAGGCTATAATAAGCGGCCGGCGTCTACTATAGTATAAAAGTATTTTCCTTAGGCAAGGCAGTATAGAGAAATAAGAACTAACTACTATCTCTTCTCTCTAATCTCCTTATTGTCCGTCTCTTGCCTTACCTTTCGCCTACCTATAACGTGTGGTTGCTTCGACCGATTATCCTAGGTGTTTACCCGACGTCCTTCCCTTCGTTAGTAGTATCTCGTATAACTCTTTAATCGAAATAAGTCGTACTAACTTCGAAGAGTTAAGAATCTACTATAGTAGTAGAGTTCTACTATTTTTATCTATATAGAACTACTCCATTATATAGATTTAGAAAATGGGCTAGAAATAGGTAAGAATACGCGATTTATTTTAAAAAGGGGGCTAAGAAGGGGCTAAATGCGCGAAAGTTTTTTTAAAAAACTAGGTATTTCGGTAAATAATATTTACCGAAATACCCTACTTTATATTATATTTACCTAAATATATAGTTTCGCCCGTTTTATAATTTATAGGGAAATATATAAAAAGTTATACTTAAAAGTAGGGTATTTAGGTAAATTTTATAAAAACTAGGTATTTTAGTAAGGGTATAGGTATTTTAGAAATTATCTTCGAAAAACTAGGTATTTCAGTAATTTGCCGAATATTATAGTTATCTAGCGTAGTAGGTATAAGCCGTATCTATCGTAAAGTATTTAAGAAAGACCTATAGAGAGAATAAAGAAAAAAACGTTATAAATAGCTAGATATTTTTTTCTCGTTTTTATTTTACTCGCTTTTTTTTATTTCCGCTTTTTTTCTTTTTTCTTTTTTTCTTAGAAGGTACTATATCGCGATATAAATTTAAATAGATATAAAGTAATAGCTAGTTTATATACTATCTAAGTTATATAAATATTTTTATTTATTTATAAAAAGATCGCGATATAAAGATAATATATAGCGTAAAAATATAAATAAAAGTAAAATATATATAAAAAATAGATAATTAATAAATATATTTTTAAAAGAAACTTAGTCTTTATTTATAATATAAGTAAAAGAGCTTTTATATAGCTAATTAAAAGTTATATAATTAGTATATAATCTTTTAAACCTTATATATTATACGTATATAAAATATAAATTCTTATAATTTTACTATAGTTATTTTAGAAAAGATCTTTATTATTTTATTTTAAATTAATTAGCGTCTAATTAGCTTTTATTTACTATAAATCTATCTCTTTATTAATATCTTTACCCTCTTTTTT
>NW_017971639.1:0-3376 GCF_001883845.1 Diplodia corticola
ACTTCTATAGGTCTCGTATACGAAGCGTATACGAGACGCGGCTATAGGTCCTTATATTTAATTATTATTATCTAGTTATAATCTTAGTTTTTTCTAGAAAGCGGGTTATTAGGCTAGCTCTCTTTTTTCGTAGAGAAAAGATTTTTTAGTTTAAGTCTATACTTCTTTAATACGTTCTTAATAGAGGCCCGAGAATCTTTATAAATTTTATTATTCCGCTATATTATTTTTACTTTATAAGTCTAAGATCTTTACTTTATATAATTTAACTAGATTTTCTACTACTATACTATATAAATTAGGCTAGAAAGAATTTAGAATTTAAATAGTATATATTATTATATTTACTTATTTATTTATTTAGTTTTATATCTTTTTTAAGTTATTAGCTATTAGAGACGGTACTAAAGCGCGCTATAAAAAAAGAAATTAAAAGACCGCTTAATAGCGGTAATCTTAATAGAACGTATAATAATATACTAAAACGGGCGTACTCTTACTACGAAGAGTAGATAAAGAAAATAAAAAAGTAAAATAAAAAAACTCTACGCGGTAAAAACTTTAAGAGTAAAAAAAAAACCCGCGTAAATCTAAAATAAATAAATAAACGTTTAGAAAGTTATCTTTTTTCTCTATTTTTTCTCTCTTTCTAAGCCGTTTAATACGAAGCTAAAAACTAGTAATATAAAGACTACTTTTAATAGCCCTATCTATCTCGTTTTTAATAAAAAACGCGAGATATATTAAGCCGTTAAGCTTATTCGCCCGCTTTTCTTCGCGAGTAAACTAGTAGGAAACGCCTATTAACTTAAAACCTTTATTAAAGATTAAAACCTTCTTTCTAAAAAAAAAAGAAAGCGCCTTAATAGAAGTAAATTTTCTAATAAAAAGGCCGTACGCCGCGATCTTAAACTATATTTTTTAGTTTTTTAACCGCTTTAGATAGAATAAGACTATTCTATAGCGGCCTATTCTTAAGTAGATAAGTACTCGAGAAATTTAAAGTAGCTATTAGTACTAGATTATCTTTTAAAAATCTAATATATCTAATAAAAATAAATTTTTTTAAAGCGAATCGCGCGTTAATCGCGTTTCGTAGCTCTCTATAAAAAAGATTTTTAAGAAGAATTAGTTTACGTAGTACTAGTTATCTAGTTAATATTATTAGTTTAAAGACTAATAGTTTACTAAATAGACTAGTAAACTTTATAAATAGCTTTTTAGTTAGTTTTAAAGAAAGATTTAACGCCGTAATCGCGGCGTAGATTTAAAAGAGCTAGCTAGTAGTTTTAAAAATATTAGCTATTAGTTTTAGAAGAGTTAACGACTAGCGAAACTATTAATTTATAATAAAAAGTTAGTTTTTCTTAATATAGTTCTAGAAGACTTTTAAAAGATTTAAAAGCTAAAACTTATTACGTAAGTTTTAGCGAGGTCTACTATCTTTTAAATATAATTCTAGGCTAGAAGTATAGCCTTAGTAGCCGTAGCCGGAGCGGTAAAAAGTTAAAAAGTTAAAGCGGTTTAAAGTCGTTTAACTAACTTTTAAGCGGTTAGTTTAGATTAAGATTTAAATCTAGTATAGAGAATAATCTTTAAATTAGAGGTCGCCTCGCTCGCTATACTAGGCGAAGCTAAAGACTATTTATCTTCTATTTAAAAATAGAAGACTAGAGGCGGGTTTTTAATATTTATCTTTATTATTAGAGACGTTATTAGTCGATTTAGACTAGCGAGGGACTAAAATCTATTACTAGATTTTATTTAGAGTAGAATAGTAACTATTAAACTTAAAATTAGATCTAAAATCACGTTTCGTAAATAGTACTAATATAAGAAAGCTTAAACTAAAAGAATAGTATTACTATTAAAAAAAATCTAAGTATAAAGAGAAAAGAAAAAGAAGAAGTAAAGAAATTAGATAAATAGATATATCTACTAGCCTAATACGCTAGTAACTAAGCGTTTAGAATATTATTATTTTTATTTTTATCTAGTCGCTTAAGCCGCTAGATAGTTATTTAGTAGAATTTTAAGTCTATATCTTTAGAGTCTAATACTAATCGTTTTTATCTAAAAATATAAGGCTAAGCTCGTCGTCTAGATTTTTAAACTTTTTATTAATTAGAATCTCGTCTTATTTTATCTTTTTAAGAACGAAATTTATCGTCTTATTATTAAATTAGCGTAGCTATTACTATTTTTAGACTTTTAGCTTTAAAAGCTAGCGAAAAGCTAGCTTTTTTTTAAAGATATCTATCGTTTATTCGAGCTAAAGTCGTTTTTAAAGAACTAGAAAAGTTTAAAAATACTTCGATTTAAAGAGTGTCCGCGTAGAATAGTCTATACGTAAAAAACTCTTTACTCTAAAAAGAAAAAGGCGGATTTTCGAGAATTCGAGTATAATTTCTCCGCGAAACTTACTTAGAATATTATACAAATTTAGAGCGTTCTAGCCGGGATACTAGCGAAGCTCTATACGAAATTTTAGATAGATTAGATTAGTTTTCGGATACGTAGTATAATACGGGGGTTTTAACGGTCTAGAGTCTCTCTTTTTTCTATCTTTTTCCTATCTACGCTAATAGCGCGGGTAGATATAAAGCTAAAAATCGAGATTTTAGCTAAGAAAATCGAGGGCTTTTAAACGATACCGGTCTTAGCGCTTTTTTCGGGGGTCGAATTTAGTAGCGTATTTTTCTTTTTAAGTAGAATAATTATATTTACTTATATAGCGTTATATAATTAGATTATAAATAAACAGGTTTTTTAAAAATTATAAAAATAAGCAAGCTACTACTATAGCTATAAAGAGTAGATAGTAGTAATTTAGTTATTAGATAAAAAAGTACGTTAGTTTAGTCTATTAATAGGTCGACTAGCTATCTACTAGCGCGTATATTACTAAACGTTTTACTTTCTAATACTACTTAAGGCCGGTAGTAGCTATATTTTACTAATATACTACTTTACGCGTATTAAAATCTATATCGCGATATAATATCTTTTTAAAAAAAATAAATAAATAAAGAAAAATAGTAAATTACTAAAATGCCTAGTTTTTCGAATTTTTTTTAAAGTACCTATACCCTTACTAAAATACGTAGATAATTTTTTTTTAGTAAAAGTAAATCTTATATAAAGCTCGTAATTTATAAAAATTAAATATCTAAATTAAAAAATATAAAGTAGAATATTTTATAAAATAAAATTTACTAAAATACTTAGTTTTTATAAAATAAAATTTACTAAAATACCTAGTTTTTATAAAATAAATTTTACTAAAACACCTAGTTTTTATAAAAATTACTATTACTTTACTTTTCTATAGGAAATTTTAAATTATAATAGTAAGATGTTTTTATAAATAAAATTT
>NW_017971640.1:0-2911 GCF_001883845.1 Diplodia corticola
ATAAGCCGTCTCGCTAAGAAGACTTCTAGAAGTCGACTTATAGATAAGGCGTAGGCGCTTCGTATACGAAGCGTAACTTAGGCTTCCGCCGGTTTAATAAGAATCTAGCTAGTAATTAACTTTCTTCTAGAGCCGATAGCTCGAAGAACGATAAGATCTTAGAAAAAGAATAGTTCTAGTAGCGGCCTTAAGCCGTCTATCTCTAGAACTAGTTAACTAAGGCTTAACTAGACGAATCGTTATAAACGTCCTCCTAGAGTCGCCGAAAGGGCTAGTAGCCTTAAAGACCCTCTTAGATTTAAAAAGCGATATAAACCTTATTAGATAAGATTTAATAAGTATCTATTACGTACTCTTCTCGTACGTTAAGCGCACGCTCCGCGTACGGTTCTTAGATAGCTACTCTATAACTATATAAAACTTCTATAAACTTACCCTCCGGGCTAAAGACGGGATAGGCGTTAAGCGAACTATTAAACCGCGTCTATTTTAGAGCGCGTCCTTCGAGGGTTATAATCTAATTCTCGGCCTAGATTAGCTAAAAGCGGCCGATCTAGTCGTCCGCTTTAGTACGAATATTCTTAAATAGAGTAATTTATACTAAGACCGTATCGAGCTTATCTCTACGGTATAATTCGCTAGTTAACTAGCCTTAGATAATTCCGTCTACTAAATTAATCTAGAAGATAAGATTTCTAGTTAGAACTAGCCCCTACTAACGTAGAAAGGCGGAGATTATAATTCTACGTATTATTCGCGACGTATTAGCGCCGCGTATACGTAATATATATACTTCGTATTAAAAGCGTAGAGTAATTCTATTCTTATAGCCGTAACGGTTACCGCGCTATAAGAAGAACTTCTAAGTTAGTACTAAGACTTTACGGATATCGTATTAAACGAACTAGCTAGTAAGCTAGCCTAGAACTCTAAATACGACTATACGATTAATCTAGAGGACGGTAAGTCGCCGCTCTAGATATCTATCTATAACCTCTCGCTAAGAGAGCTATAGATTCTACGAGAATATCTTAATAAGGCTCTTAAGAAGGGCTAGATTCGGCCTAGTAAGTCTCCTACTAGCGCGCTAATCCTCTTCGTTCCTAAGCCTAACGGGACTATACGATTATATATCGATTACTAAAGGCTAAATCGGATTATAATTAAGAATCGATACCCGCTTTTTCTTATTAGCGAATTATTAAACCGTATATCTTACGCGAAGATTTTTACGAAGCTAGACTTACGTAACGTCTATTATAGGCTTCGTATTCGTAAGGGCGACGAGTAAAAAACGGCCTTTAAGATAAAATACGATCTATTTAAGTATCTTATTATACCCTTCGGCCTAGCTAACGCGCCGGCTACGTTCTAGAGCTATATTAATAAAGCTTTTAGAAGTCTCGTAGATACTATCTACGTCGTATATTTAGATAATATCTTAATCTACTCTCGAAATAAGAAAGATTACGTCTAATACGTTCGATAGATACTCTAGCGCCTCTAGGACTAGAGCTTATATATTAAGATATTAAAGTATACCTTCTATACGACCTACGCGGAGTTTTTAGAGTTTATCGTAACGTTTAACGGCGTCGTAATAGATCTCGAACGCGTAAAGGCTATTTAAGAATAGCCGAAATCTAGCTTCTTTCGTAATATATAAGTATTTCTTAGCTTTACTAACTTCTATAGGCGATTTATATAAAACTACTTCTCTATTACTAAGCCCTTAAATAACCTCCTCCGGAACGCTACTCGGGTATCTAAGAAAGTATCTACGAAAAAGTCCCGAAAGGGCCTAACTAAGTAGTATATTTAGTTCTACTAGCTAGACGACGCTACGTATACGTTTCGTACGCTAAAAGACGCCTTTTTATACGGCCTAGTCCTTCGGTACTACGACCTAGTATTATAGTTAATACTTATTACTAATATATCGGATTTCGCCTTAGCTAGCATCCTACTCTAGCTCTAAGCGTAGAAGGGCGACTAAAAATACTAGTTATCTATTATCTACTATAATAAGAAGTTTACGGCTATAAAAGTACGCTACGATACGTACGATAAGAAACTACTAGCTATCGTTAAATACTTTAACGTATAGCGATACTTTCTCGTATACGCCTCGTATCTAACGCGCGTACTCTACGATTATAATAATCTTAGATACTTTATAAGTACTAAAAAGTTATTAGAACGTTAGGCCCGCTACGCTAAAACGCTAGCGAAGTTCGACTTTAAGATTAAATATAAACCTAGAGCCTCTAACCCCGCTAATTCTCTCTCTAGGCGACCCGATTACGTATTAGAGTTTAAAGAGATTAAAAAGAAGATATATTTAGACGCTATATTACTAACGTTATAATAGAAGCTATAGATACGGAAACTTATAGATAGTTTTCTAGGGGCTACTACTCCTACTACGCACGGCGTATACGAAGAGTATATAAAAGATCCGCGCTACGATAGCTAACCGAATAATACGCTCTTCGTTTCTCTACTAGAACTTATCGCCGCCGTATATACTAGCGCGGCTAGCGAAAACCGTAATAACGCGAGGGCCTAGGGTTCTAGATTTTTAAATAAGAAAAGCTTACGGCTAGCGTAAGCCCTCGCCGGTATAAAAGAAGTCTAGAGCTTCGTACTACGTTAAGTAATAGTAGTAACTATACTTAACGAAAAACTAGCTATAGAGGAACCTCTAAGGTTACTATTCTTATTTATTAAGGAGGTTTAGCGAGAAGACGATACTATCGTCTAGCGCTGGACTTAAACTCTAGAGAAACTTACGGCTAAGAATTAGTTCTTCGACTAAGATAGTCTTCTACGCCGCTATATAAAGGTCTATATCTCTTATAGTACCCCTCTACGGGACGAGATTATTAGGCGTAACTATAACGACTCTACG
>NW_017971641.1:0-3187 GCF_001883845.1 Diplodia corticola
TATTTTAGTAAATAATTTTACTAAAATTCTCTACTTTATATTTTAGAACTCTTTATAAAGAAATAATACTATAGTAGTTTTTTTTTAAAAAATAAGATATTTTACTAAATAGAATTTACTAAAATATTCTACTCTATATTTATTTTATATTATATTTATTTATCTAAATATACTTCTTTTAACTATAACTAGTAATATACTTTCTTATAGTTTTAAAACGGCTAATACTAGATATTTAAATAAATAAATATAATTAAAACTAGGTATTTTAGTAATAATATAAATATCTTAAAGATTATCTTTAGAAAACTAGTTATTTCTATTATTTATAAAAATATATTATAGTTATATTATAGCTATAAAGGATAGATAGTAGCTACTTAGCTATTAGATAAAAGAATAAGCTACTTTAATCTATATATTAATTAACTAGTATAGCTATAGAGAGCGGATAGTATTATTTATTTATTTATTTAGTTTAACGTCTCTCTCGAGCCGTAGGCTATTAGAGACGGCGCCGAAGCGCGCTACGAAAAAAGAGTTAAAAGGCCGCTTAATAGCGGCGGTCTTAGTAGAGCGTATAACGGTACGCCGAAACGAGCGGCCCTTCGTACGAAGAATAGAAAAAGAAGTAGAAAAGTATAACTAAAGAAACTCTACGCGGTAAAAACTCTACGATAAAAAAAACCTACGTAAATCTAGAAAACACGGGTAAACGTTTAGAAAATTATCTTTTTTCTTCGTTTTTTTCTCTCTTTCTAAGCCGTTAGATACGAAGTTAAAGGCCGGCGATATAAAGGCTACTCTTAATAGCCCTATTCGCCTTATTTTTAGTAGAAAAGGCGAGATATATTAAGCCGTTAAGTCCGCCTACCCGCTTTTCTTCGCAAGTTAGTAGGAAGCGCCTACTAACTCGAAACCTTTATTAAAGGTTAAAATCTTCTCTCTAAGAGTAGAAAGCGCCTCGTTAAAGGCGAATTCTCTAATAAAAAGGCCGTACGCTACGACCTTAAATTATATCTTTAGTTTTTAGATTATTTTAAATAGGATAAGACTATCCTAAATCGGCCTATTTTCGAGTAGGTAAGTGCTTAAGAAGTTCTAAGTAGCTATTAGTATTAGATTATCTTTCGGCGATCTAATATATTCGGCGAGAATAAATTTCTTCTCTTTTAGAGCGAATCGTACGTTAAACGCGTTTTATAGCTCTCTAAAAGAAATATTTTCGAGAAGAATCGATTCGCGTAGTACTAGTTATTTAGTTAATACTATCGGTTTAAAGACCGGCGGTTTACTAAACGTACTAGTAGGCTTTAAAGACGACTTTTTAGCCGGTTTTAGAGAAAGATTTAACGCTATAGCCGCGGCGTAGGTTTAAAAGAGCTAGCTAGTAGTCTTAAAAGTACTAGCTATCGTTTTTAGAGGGGATAATAGCTAGTAGGGCTATTAGTTTATAGCGAAAGATTAGTTTTCTTAATATAGTTTTAAAAGACTTCTAAAAGATCTAAAAGCTAGAACTTATCTACGCGAGTTTTAGCGAGATCTACTACTTTTCGAATATAGTTCTAGGCTAGAAATATAGTCTTAGTAGCCGTAGCCGGAGCGGTAGAAAGTTAAGAAGTTAGAGCGGTTTAAGATTATTTATCTAGCTTTTAAGCGGTTAGTTTAGATCGAGATTTAAGTCTAGCGTAGAGAGAAATCTCTAGATTAAAAGACTAAAGACGGGTTTTTAATATTAATTTCTATTAATAGAGGCGTCGTTAGCCGGTTTAAAGTAGCGAGAGATTAGAATCTATTACTAGATTTTATTTAGGGCGGGATTACGACTATTAGGCTCGAAATTAGGTCTAAAATTAAGTCTTATAGATAGTACTAATTATTCTTCTCTTCGAATTTAAGATTAAATTCGTTTTTTAGAGTCTCGAACTTCTCGTTAATTAAAATCTTATCTCGTTTTATCTTCTCGAGAATAAAGTCTATCGCCTTATTATTAAATTAGCGAAGCTATCGCGCTTCTTAGACTTTTAGCTTTAAAAGCCGGCGAAAAGCCGGCTTTTTCGAGAATATCTCTCGTTCGTTCGAACCGAAATCGTTCTTAGAGAGCTAGAGGAATTTAGAGATACTTCGGTTTAAAGAACGTTCGCGCGGGGTAGTCTATACGTAAAAAACTCTTTACTAGGGAAAAAAAAGGCGGATTTTCGAGAATTTAAGTACGATTTCTCCGCGGAACTTACTCGAAACGTCGTATAAATTTAGAGCGTTTTAGCCGGGGTACTAGCGAAGCTTTCTATAAAATTTCGAGTAGATTAGGTTAATTTTCGGGTATATAGAGTAGTACGGAGCTTTTAGCGGTCTAGAATCTCTCTTTCTTCTATATTTTTCCTATCTACGCTAACGGCGCGGGCAAGTATAAAGCTAAGAATCGAGATTCTAGCTAAGAAAATCGAGGGCTTTTAAACGGTACCGGTCTTTACGCTTTTCTTAGGGGTCGAATTCGGTATCGTAAGGGCGGATAGTAGCTACTTAGCTACCGGGTAAAAGATAAAAAAGTACGCTAGTTTAGTCTATCTATTAGTCGACTAGCTATCTACTAGCGCTTATATTACTAGTAGTATTACTATCTAGTACTACTTAAGATAAATAGTATAATAAATAATGGTTTTTTTCTATTATTATAATTTAAATAAATTAAGGAGTATTAAGTATATAGCTAGTAATATTTATATTATAATATAAAACTATTAAAATACTTATTTATAGAGATAAAAATAGCTAATTATAAACTAAGTATTATAATAAATAAGTAATAAATATTATTAAAGTACTAGTAAATATATAAATTTAAAAAATAATCTTAATAACTAGATACGGTAAATTACTAAAATACCTAGATTTAATAAAATATAACTAGATATTCTATTTCTAAGTATAATCTTTTCTATTCTTACTTATAAATTCTAAAATAGATAAAACTAGATATTTTAGTAACTATAATACTAAGCAAGCTATTTTAATAAATACTATATACCGAGATACCTAGTTTTTTAAAAAAAGAATTACTATAACTTTAATTCTTTATAAAAAGTTCTAAAATATAAATTAGAGTATTATAGTAAAATATTATACTAAGATATCTAGTTTTTTTTTAAAAATTATAACGAGTTTATTTCTCTATAAAAGTTTTAAA
>NW_017971642.1:0-3040 GCF_001883845.1 Diplodia corticola
ATTAACGGCTTATCTACTTACCGCGAGGGGTTTAAACTTGCCTATCGACCACCATACATACGGTCAATTAAACAGAATCAACGCGTTCTTATACGGTCAAGGAAACTACATCGCACTCGATAATTACGACTGGGAATAGGAACATCTTCTTCTACGTTCTACAACTACCATATTTTCTTTCCTAATATACCCGTTTGGAACGAAGAGGTCCACGTTAATAACGTTTTCTAGAAGGAGTAGATCGATCGGATAGTTGCCCCTTCCTTAAGATTAGTCTATCCGCCTAACGTCGTCTAACACCACCTAGTAAGCTTCTAGGATACAGACAACAAGTCTAAGGTTAGGCGTTAAGACTTCGTGTCTAGAACAAGCGCAGCGATAGATATATAGTATACGATTTCTTCTAAATACCTAGCTTCTTTCTAGAGTAAAGTAGAAAAGGCGGCCCGGAACTACACCGGATGCTCTAAAGTACCACGGGACTCGTTTCAGGGCTTATTTCTAGTTGTCTCGGGCTATAATCTTAAGCTATCGATAAAGCGTCCGTTACTGACGGAGGCGGTAAACGACTTTATATAATATCTATAGATACACTTCTTCTATAACGACGCCTTCTTTCTAGCTTATAGTTACTAGGTCGACTTAGCGGTTAAAGATACACCCTTAGAGCCGGGTATTACTTTACTACGAAAGATAAAGTGTCTTAATTATTAGGCCGATTAGCTTGCGTATCCTAGGGCATCTTTAAATCGTTTTAAGACCCGATCGACGTTCTACTATTAGTCACTTACGCGAGACGCCGGGTCTGCATCAATCGAGTTAGGAGAAATAAACCTATAGCGAAAGCAAGCTGGCATAGCCTATATAAAGGCGTATAATATATATAAAGAATTATTCGCGTCACCTATTAAAGGGTATAGCTTATTTAAAAACCGACTATTTAAGGGCCTAACGTTATCCTAAGAGACTCTAGAGGATTAGTACAAAGCTAATAACCGGTTCGGACGTACTACGTAGTAGAACCTACGCGAGTTACTTCGAAAAGGATATGCAGCCTCTAAGAAGCATATTATCGATACTCTCCACGGTTCTTAAACGTACAACTTTAGTGTCCGACAAGAATACCGCTTTCGACTCGATGTTTTAACTACTACCCTAAGCAGAGAACGGCTGGTAGATAGGGGTACGATATTAACTACGGTTAATAACACCGTATCCTCGGTAGTAGAATCTACTACTACTTATAAACCGTTTTAGACGTTGTCCACGCTAGACGCTAATAATTTTACTGCGTACCAGCTTAACCGTTAGCTCTACTATCTTAAGGCTCTAGCGAGTTAGACAGTATATAGAAGCGGATCTATATCGCAAACGCTAATAGAGCAGCAATTAGTAAATACGATTATAGCTACCAGCATAGTACGTATCGCGTATCTCTCGCTCGATGGCGACCCTAAAGATTTTAAATCTATATAGGTTTCGAGGCTACGCGGGAAAAGCGACGATAATTCTAACGAGAATTGTTCTAAAACTAGGAGTGACTCTAAGCTAGCGGTCTTACGTGGAATTCCGACGAGATATTATATTAGTCTAGGGCTAAAAGATTACGTCGAGCGCTACGGTGTTGCGTAGTTCCCTTCTAAGTATATTCTATAGCAAGGCGCTATCCCACGGTATATAGAAGAAGTATAAAGCAAACTAGCGCTCTCTATTAACATTTTACGTAGGTTAAAGAAAAACGAAAAAACCTAGAATAAGATAGAGCGTCAAAACGTAATATTTATTACCTTCCGTTATTTTATCCGCGCGAATATAGACGAGGAGAACGTCGTTCTAGAGTTGGCCGCCGGCTTAGTAATTAGGAAATTCGTTCTAACCGTTATTAACTCGCTAGAAGATGATTGGCTAAAACACCGTGCGTACCTAGAAGTAGAAATACTAAGAGAAGCCGAACGTTTAGATAGTAGCTTAGACTACTACTTTCCTTCTAAGAACGAAACTTCTAAACGGGATAAATTTCTAGCCATCGGCCGCTTCGGGCAGAATCTCTCGGACTCTAAAATAGACGGGCTCTATGGTTTATTACTTAAAATGCTCGAACGGCTGCTTAATTATAGCCCGCGGTATATATTAGCGCGTCGACAACCCCGGCGTAGGTCTTAACGGTTTCCGGTAAACGACGAAATATAGAAAGAGAAGATAAGGCATCTATTCGATATCTCGATAATACCTAAATGGAAAAGTACGCCGTTTCGCCGACTAACTACTAAGCTTCGAGCCATATTATAAGATAAACTCCCCACTATATCTATCGAGAAATTCGACGAACGGCTTATTATAAAGGCCTCCATCTATCTTCTTACGGTTCCTTAGTTCACGTTCGATTCGTTACTACCGAGGCGATAAGGAATACAACCGATATACGCTATCGGTTTTATTACTACCGCCTTACCTAAGTCTCTACTACGAGATATCATTCGGGATATTTAGCATATTAAGAAGCCTAGTCGTAGGCATATCTTTTAACTTCAAAGCTAATCCTCCACCGATAAAACGTAGACGAGAGTTACTTTAACATCTAATATAAAGCGGGCGCTCCAAACCGCTTTTAAAAATAGTAATCTTAATACTTAGTACGAATGGAGAAAATCGGATTAGGGTTAGCTAGATAACTATTAAGATAAGTCGATTATTTACCGGCGAAAGGATTTTTATTTAAATTCTATTTTTAATCAGGTTGTTGTAGAATTTCTTTACGAGATCGAAATATCTCTTTTTTAACCTTTATTATAATCGTTTACTACTCTTTTTTTATTACTTTCTATATCTCTCTACCGGTTATGTTGATCTTAGTCAATAAATTTTTTATAATATATATAAATTAATCTCGTCACCTTCTTAGCCTTCTTTACGATATACCTTACTTTCTCTTACCTTATCTACGAGTTTTATAGCACTCTACCTACCTAAGATACGAGTTTCTTACCTAAATCCCGGCTTCTTCTACCGAAAATGTAAGTAAAGAACCTAAGCGCGCTCC
>NW_017971643.1:0-705 GCF_001883845.1 Diplodia corticola
GGGCGAAAGCTCGCCGCCGGACATGCTTGGTTGCAGCAGACGTGCCATGGGCAGGCCCTCGCCATCTGGGCCATGGACGGCTGGCGCTCGCCCTCGTCGGCCTCGTTGAAGTCATGCGCCGCGGCCTGGCTGAGCGCGAGCTGGTACAGCTGCTTCAGGCCGGATTTGTTGGAGAACCCGTTGGCACCGATGATCGTCGGCGCCCCTTCCTCGGCCAGCTTGCAGGCCAACGCATCGACGAAGTGGGCCGGGTAGCGCTCCGGGTCTTCCACGCGCGCGACGTAGATCAGATAGGCCTCGGCCCGATCGCACAGCAGCGACGTGCCGTCCGTGCCCATCGCCTGCTCGAACTGGATTCCGTGGCACTGGCGGAATTGCGGCTCACACCAGCGCGACAGGCGGCGGCCGGCGCGCACGCCCTGATCGTCGGTGACAGCCACCGCAGTGATGCAGTCACCAGGACGCACGTAGCGGATCTCCCAACCTGGCAACGGTGCCTCAGCGGCGACCGCCAGGCGCTGGGCCTTCATCGCCCACGGCCACAGCCGGTCGGCCAGCACCAGGTCGCGCATCGGCTCCCACAGGCGCGAGAACACGCGCGCCTCTTTGGAGCGCTCGGTGAGCGAGGTGATCGTGATGTCCTGGGCCAGCTTGCCCAGGGCCAGGTTGCAGATTTGGACCTGGGAAGCCATGGCTGCTCCTTAT
>NW_017971643.1:965-1638 GCF_001883845.1 Diplodia corticola
TTCGGACATTGTCGACTCCTGTTCTGTCGAAGGAGAGCCGGCGGTAGAAGCCGCCGGCTCTGTGGTGGCACCGCTGGTGCCTTCGGGGGATCAGCGGCCGACAGCAGCCCAGTACGCGCGATACAGCTGCGGATCGCGCGTCAGGAACGCCGAGACGGCGCCGCCGGTCATCGGACCGGTGCCGACCGTGTAGCGCAGTCCCAGGTAGCGCAGGTAGTCACCGCTGGGCAGCGCCACCACGGCCACGGTGTTCCCGGCCTTCAGCGCAGCCAACGCCAGGTTGCCGGTGCTGAAGTGGACGTTGGCCGACGTCAGGCCAGCGGCGGCGGACGATTCCAGGCTGGCAGCCAGGGTCGCAGCGCCGGCAGCAGCGAAGTCGGTGTCCACCTGGATCACCAGATAGATCGGCTCCGGGCCGCCCAGGTTCTTCACCGGGTTCTTGTCGGTACCGGTGTCGATGACGTTGGTGGAAATGGCCGTGGCGGTGACCGCCTGGCCGTTGGAAAACTCGTTCTGTGCGTCGAGGATCATTACGTTGCTCCAGGTTGGATGGGTTGCGGCACACCTCCCCGATTACGGGAAGGTGATCGCCGATTCGTTGACCGACAGGGCGTCGACGCGGCGCACCGGGATGCCGTCGAACTGGACCGCCTTACGGCCAGCCACTTCGCCC
>NW_017971643.1:1880-3004 GCF_001883845.1 Diplodia corticola
CGTTGCCGTCGGCGTCCTTGACCAGCTCCTCACCGTAGTCCTTGTGGACCAGGCCAGCCTTCGAGCCTTTCGGGTAGATGCCGTAGGCACCTTCCTTGCCCCAGCCGATCAGCCAGATCGACGAGTTGTCGGTGCCGGTGCCGCCACCATTGATCAGCTGGACGGCGTTCTCGGCATCGTCCGGGTCGGCGGTGCTGAAGCGCGGCGCGAAACCCAGGAACTGCTCCGGGTTGATGTCCGTATCACCGTAGAACAGACGGTCCGCGAACGTCTGGTTCATCGCGGTGAAGTGGCCCATGTTCTCGCGCACGCGGAAATCGGCCGCGTTCGGGGACAGGTCGGCCAGCGCCTTATCGATCTTGCCCAGCGAGGTGAGCATGCCGGTCGACTCGGTGACGTCGGCGTAGCGGCTCTTGCTCGCCGGGATACCCGCGTTGAGCTTGCGGTAGACGGCCGAGGGCAGGCCGGTGCAAACGGCCAGGCGCTCGCCGGTGGTCTGGTTTGCCTCGAACCACGGGATGTCGTCGAGGATGGGGTTCTGCTCGGTCAGCAGCTCGGCCACCGGCAGCGGGGTGCCATCGCCGGTGTACAGCTTGGATGCCTCCAGCAGGGTCGGCATGGTGTTTCCGATCACAGCCATGGTGCTTGCTCCTTGAAATGAAAAAACCGCCTTGCGGCGGCTGAGGGTTTGTGGGTTGAGGTGGTGGGGTTACTTCATGTCCGGGTACATGCGCTGACCCATGGTGCGCTCGCCAGTGGCGCTGGTGGTCGAACCACCGAGGCCATCCATCGGGCTGTCCCGCAGGAAGCGGCCCATGAACGCGAACGCGTTGACCATGGCCGGGTGGTTGCCCCATCCCAGCTCGTTGAACGCCTTGGTCAGCTCGGGATCGTTGATCGCCTTCACAGCGGTGGTAGCCAGGCCGACCGTTTCGTCGTACTTGCTGCCGAGCTGCTGCTTCGTCTCCGTGCCCCACTGCTCGATCTGCTGCAGGCGCTGTGCCTCCACGGCCTGCTGCAGGGCCGCCGTGTCCTCGCCGGCCATACGGGTGTACAGGTCGATGGCCTCCTGGGCCTGCTCCTGCGTGAACCCCTTGGCCTTGAAGAACTCGGTGGCCTGTCCG
>NW_017971644.1:0-2980 GCF_001883845.1 Diplodia corticola
AAGTATCTTAATAATTAATATTTTAATATATTAAATAAATATATTAATAATTTACTTAGATATATTTTTATTATTCTAAATATAATTTATATAATAGCTAATAATTAAAGAAATAATTTAGTCTATATATATATAGCGTATAAATAGCCTTAAATTTAGTTTTATCTTTAATAAATACTACTCTTAAAGAAATAATATATTAAATAAATAATTAAAATTTTATTTCTATTAATACTATAGATATAAAGGGCGAATAGTAGCTACTTTATTAGTAGATTAAAGAATACGCTAGTTTAGTCTATTTATTAATTAATTAGCTACTTATAAGCGTTTATATTACTAGTTAATTTTAATAACTAAATTCTTTAATTATATTTAAGCTAGCTTTTAAATAAGTAATTTTAGCTTAAAATTTTATAAACTTTATAAATAAAATATTAATTAAAACTAATCATATAATTTTTATATAAGAAAATTAGAAACTATTACGATCCGTCCTATAAGTCACCTATAAGACCTACGTAACGGTATATAACTTAACTATAAGTAGATAGTTCTCTCGTACGGCTCTTTTTTTTAAAGAACTATATAACCTCTTATTCTCTAATTTAACTCTTTTAACTTCCGTTCCTCGAGACCGTAATATAAGATTATACCGCCTTATTTAGAGATATCTAACGCCTAAAAGAACGCGTTAGATTCTCTATATAATCCGATAAAGAAAGTAAAGCGCTTATCGTAAGCCACGAAGATTATTCTAATAAAGAGAATTACGCCCGGCGCGCCTTACCCGACCCGCTTAACGAGTAAAGAGCGGTTACTAAGTTTAGAACTTAGTAGAAGCACGTAAAAGAATCTAGAACGAATTTAACCTATAGAAGAAAACTAATACCCGATATCTTTCTATACCCTATATTCTATACCTTATACCCCTTACGATGGTAGGTTAATTAGAAAGTAAGAACTTAACCTCGATATTAAGTAAGACTCCCGGTTATACGCGTAGTCGTAAACGGAAACGACTTACTCTCGAGTAGTATCTACGCTTTAGTAGTACCGACTTATATAAACCTTCTACTTATCGTAAAAGTAATAAAATAGTCGATCTAAGCGCGCTCTTCCGCGAAGACGATAACTTACTACTAGTCTAACCGCGTTATCGCGACGCGTTATCTAGCTAAGAACCCGCATCTAGTAATAAAACCGAAATAGTAACTTATAAGAAGGCTATTAGAAAAAGATACTCTATAATCTATCTAGATATAAATGTTAAAGAAGCTAAATAGTTTATTAAATAGTTAGAAGCCTTCTTTAAAGACTAAGAAGTAACTATTAATAAGACGTATAAGATACTATATAAAGCTTAAAAGAATCGTATAAGAAGATACGAAGCTATTATAGACGAGTATAACGCTTATCTTACCGCTAATACTTAGAAAACTATCTAGATCGTTAACGAAAACCCTATCTAATCTAAGTATATCTTTATAGATTACTTAGGATGGTTCTAGAAGTACTTTCTAGAGAAGAAGTATACTAAAGAGAATCTCTACTTTCGAAGCGCCTTATAGTTTAAGAAAGAAGTTAATAAAGATAAAAAAGTATAGTATAAGTTTTTTACTTATCTTAATAGTACGGTTATATAACTTAAGATTTATTAAGAAGATATTATTCGCGAATAGACTAAATAGTAATAGCGTAATAGATAAATAAAAAAAGCTATCTCTAAGATAAAAAACGATAAGGCTAATTATACTACGCTAATTTAATAGCTCTAAAGTAATATTAAAGATTTTAAAGGCGTAGTTAGAGACGCTAAAATATATACTACTAACTATTAAAGAAAAGAAAGTAAGACCCTCGCTAACTATAAAGAGTTTTAATATAAGATAAAGACGGCTATAAAATTCCTAGTTAAGCGATAAGATAAGAACGCTATTATAATTAAGAAGCTAAGAAACTAGATTAAAAAGAAAAAAACGGTCGTTAATAAAGACTTTAATATCGCTATCCTCTTCTTAAGAGGTAGTAACGATAATAATAGCGACGACTCTAGTTACTCTAGCGACTTCGATAATATAGCTAATCTAAATAATCTATCTAACCGCCGCCGGCGTTCTACTTCTATTTCTAAGTCTTTTTACTTTACTACTAGCGCGTCTACTAAACGCCCGTCTAAGCTCGATTTCTTTACTAAAGAAAACCGTACGAGATATACGGAATAGTATAAGAAGCTAATAATTAATATTACTAACTACGACGGGTGGTTTATCTCTAAAGACCGTAAACTAGACTATCTATTAATATTAATAAAGAAATAGGTCTATAAGAGCCTAAGACCTATATTTAGTATATAAACGCGAGAAGATAGACGGCTAGAAGAAAAAAAATCTCTTTAGTTTTAAAACGCTATCGATTAGCTTAACGCTATATACTTTTCTTATAATCTAAAATAAAAAGCTAAGAATAAGCTTAAAGACCTTTATATAGATAATAATAAGAAGTTCGCGGACTTCTATTCTAAGTTTATTATATTCTTATAATAGTTAGATATAAAGAAGATCGATAAGTATAACTATTTACGAGACGCCTTATTAAAGAGATATTTATCGAAGCTACTAGACGGCTAGTAAACTAATAACTTTCTAAAGCTTTATAGAACTTTTTAAATCTTAGATAACTAGTTTAAAAGCTTTAATAAGTAGTTTAAACGTACTATAGATAAGCCTATTCGCGGCGCTATAAGAGGTACCTTTAATATTAATAATAAGAAGAATAACCGCGATTCTAAAGAGCTCGAAATCTCCTCTAAGCTACTTAATAAGATAACTAATAATAAACTTAGAACTTATTAAAACTCTCTTTCTAGCGGCGCCGACGTTAAGATTAAATATATAAAGAAGAATCGCTGCTATAACTACTACTATTTATTTATTTATTTATTTATTTATTTATTTATTTATTTATTTATTTATTTATT
>NW_017971645.1:0-2914 GCF_001883845.1 Diplodia corticola
CTTAGACAGAAAGAGGAAAGAAAACTCTATAAAAGAAGTTCCGAAGGAAAGGCCGTAGAATCCGACAAGTTCCGGTTAAAGGAACTAAGAAAGACCGAGTTAATTACCGAACGGGGCAATCTACGATAGTCCCAAATACTAGTTTCCCCGAGGAACTCCTAGTTCCACACTACCTCACGAAAGTCCCGAAGAATTCCGACGAATCTATTGCCCTAATAGGGAAAGACCTAGAAGAAGAACTCCGAGGAACCTAAGAAACACTAGAAATCCTAGTAGAAGACTACGGAAGATGGCCTACACCGCCGTTTTACCTGGACGAAAGCTTCGGAAGATGCGTCCTAAGGTCGGGAGTCGAGGAAGAAAGAAGAGGAATCACCGACCTATACGGGAATTAGCGCAAGATAGGAAGACCCGGGCCTTACCAGAGCCCGAGGTACTTAAGAACCTTCTAAACTCGCTCCTTATCCTCATCACCACCCTCATTCTAGACTTTACTGCATCCCTCGGAAAGCGAATTACTATGGCGAATAAAGGCATGCGACACCCAGTTCCGGGGGAAGTTAACACTCCCTCCGAGGACTTAACCACTACCGCAACTCCCGCTATAGTTCCTCCCTTAGTGCAGGTCTATATGCCACTACCGATCCCTAGAACGCCAGGTGCTCCGTTATTTACCGATAAGGACGTTACGAACTTCCTAACCCGATACTAATACATATATATAACTTATAGCCGGACTCGTTCCGAGGAACTAGTAGACAACCTCCCCTACTACTACGAGAATCTAATCGCTATCGAGATCCACGCGATATCTAAATCCCTCGGAAAGAACTAGGAAGCCCTTCGGAAGCGGCTTCTTAAGGAATACCGGGAGCATAATTCGGATACGAAGATGCGGACAATCTCGTTCCTAGAACAATTTACGAAACAGCCGCGGAAGGACTCGGATAACGTCGCGGTATACTATCGGCAGTTCTACTCCCTATCGGCTCCGCTATTCCTGAACGGGAGCTTAAACCCCTATACGAGGAGTAAGCTTTTCCTAACGGGTCTTCCGAGGGACACGGCGGAAAAGGTGGCCACTCGACTAAGGTTAGACCCGAACGAGCCGGAAGATTAGAAGTTCGAGAAGGTTTATAAGGAGGGATTAAAGATCGCGGAAGGCAAGACCCTCCTAGAGCGACTCATTCCCACGAAGAAAGACACTCAGGACTACTCGAGTATTATAGATAAGTTCGGAAGGAAGTCGGGATAAGTAACTTCCGACGTTTAGGACCAAACGGGACAACGTCGCGAAAATAAATAGTTAGCGGAACTCACCCGAAAGTTCGAGGCCCTAGCCCTTCGCCTAGATACCGCTTCTAGGAATTCGGTCCCTACTAGAGATCGACCTTCCCGGACCTATTATAGCTGCGGGTCCCCCAGCCATCTAATCTACCAATACACGGAATTGTCTAGGCTTCGCTAAGAAGGGAAGATCCGCCGGTCCGAAGTTACGGGAAAGGCGGTGCTAAATCTACCGGAAGAACCTAAAGTTCCCCGGGTCCCTAGAAAAACCCTCGCGGAAAGTTGCTAAATAGCTTAGGAAAACGCCAGTGCTTAAGTCCCTACGGGTGCCACGCGGTCGGTCACTATATATACCCCGGAGGAGGATACGGAAGATAAAGAGGAACCCGAGGGATATTATATAGAAGTTCGTACGGCCGCGGGCTGGAAGGGGATAACGACACGAGTAGAGTAGGAGCAGAAGCTCCCTAGTCCTAAGAGATTCCAAAGTGGAGCTTATACTAAGCCCGAGGTAGATAAAATGGAAATCGACAAACCAAAGTTCCAGTCCAAAGAATACTAGGAAAGAGTAAATTTCCGGGAAGGAATCCTAAGAGAAGCCAGCGAGGAACGACTCCTCCGGGATTTATTCTTTAAGCCGCGCACCTTCCGACCGATAGACGTCCTCGGTGCCTTACCTCGTCTTAGGAAGCTAATCTTTAGAACTACCCGACTCCCGGAGATAGAGGCGAAAGTCCTAAGGGCCCCTACTAAAGGAACCCAAGGTCCCGTTAACTATAGCACGGGAGCGGTTTTACGTGCCGAGGAACTATATACCTCTCCCAGCCTAAAAGTACGCGCGTCGCTCGAGGACTTAGAGTGTCCCGCGGTAATTAATAGGGGTACCGAGATATATATAATCACCTACGAGCTATATGCGAAAATAGGTCTCCCTATAACTCGGGATCCGCGGCTCCGGATGAGATCCGCTAACGAAAAGAAGACCTCTCTTATAGGACTTATAGAACGCGCCCCAATCCGGATTAGAGGAATTAAGGTGAAGTATCCCCTATTCGTTTCCGAGGCCCCCGGCGAGGAGCTACTATTAGAAAGACCCTTTATTAGAAAGACGTTTACCGAGAAAAGAAACCTTCCCGACGGTTCCTGCGAGTATACGATATATTCCGAAGACCAGCAGACGCGGGTTAGCTAAAGGGCCGCAGGTCCGTACACCAAGAACCAACTATCCCTACTAACCCGAGCGGAACTCTTCCTATTACCGAAGGCGGGAAACGACCTTATAGGTTAGTAGTCCGGGCGACGCTCACAAAGATCCAGCCGGAAAAGGAGGGAAGAGGAATCCTCCGAAAGGACCTCCCGCGATTCCGTCCGGGGTACGATTAAGCGGGGGACTTTCGTCTATCGCGGAGAGTAGACGAGTTTACGGGACCTTACCTATTCCGGTTACCACCTACCGTGGAAAGTTGCCAGGGAGAGGGTGCCGTCCGCACGGCGTATAAAAGAAAGGCGGATAAGATAAGACCGGTGAACTAGACCGAGGGAGGTAAGGCGCCGGCTAGTAGGAAGGACTGGAAGAAGGCCGTCCTCGGAAAGTAGTATAGGGGGTTAGTAGCCCCGAAGGTTAAAG
>NW_017971646.1:0-1989 GCF_001883845.1 Diplodia corticola
CGCGATAGAGAACCCGGGGCGAAAGTTTTCGCGCCTAGACTCGCGCTTGATATTGAAGCTGAAGCTAAAATACGCTAGGCCGGAAGAAGTACCGCCGCCCGCACGGACTATATTTGTAGATCGTAGTTAATATTGCCCGCTCTAGTAAAGATGCTATCTAAGAAGAGCGCCGCTTCGGGTCGTAGCGCGACGTCGAAGAGTACTAAACCCGCTAAAGCGTCGCAGAAGAATTCGATTGGGAATAATAAGGATGATAATAAAGAAACCGCTGCCCTAAAGGCGAAGGCCGCGTCTGGGAAAAAATCGAAGAAGAATTCGGCTGGGAATGATGAGGATGACTATAAAGAAACCGCTGCCCTAAAGGCGAAGGTCACGTCTGGGAAAAAAACGAAGAAGAATGTGGACGAGACTGTCGCTGTCCCGGAGCCTGAGCCTCCTATGGAATTAAAAAGAAAGGCTAGCTCTAATTTAAAGGGCGTCCGAATCGTTTACGCTGTTCGACTCGAAAATAACGGCGCTCTTCTCGCCGGCTATCTCGGCTTTTAATATACTGGTTAATTGAAGGAGTTCTTCGCGGATCCTCGCGTAGACAAGCTGCTTAAGACGTGGGACGAATCTCGTACCGTAAACTATGGTTGCGACTATGCCGTTGTTAAGTAGTAGGGAATTGTTACTATTGACCGCGTTTTCGATATCGTGCGCTTGTCTACTTAGAAGAAGCCCGTTATAGTAGAGTTCCTCGAGTAGACGACCCTCCCCTTTATAGGGAAATCCTTTGAAGAGGACTTTATGTAGTCTAACGACCTATGCCGAGCCGTTATCGCCAATCTTATCCCTATGTTTACGCTGATGAGGCTTTACCCCGAGTGCTTCTCTAAGGCCACCGACGACGACGTTGACGGAGCGAACGGCTTTATCGGCGGATATATAGCCGAAAGCTGGTCCCGGGCACTCTGGGCTGTTAGACACTGGAGGAAGTCCAAATAAAAATCGAAGGACGACGATGAAAAGGGTACTTTTAAGGTATAGCGAAAGTAGGCGCTGCTCCTATATTTGCTTACCGACGCCGAGGCCGCAGGTCGTTTTAGCGACGAGGGGTAGGCCGCTATGTTGACTATGGTTAATAACCCGGACATGCTCGCCGAAGAAGTAGAGGACTAGGAGGAACTCGACGCGGCTGCCGTAGAAGAATAGGAGAAAGCCGAGGTATTGTAGGACCTAGGGTCTATCGATCTCTCTTTCTTAGACAACCTGCGGGTCTCCGGTAATCCTATCCCGGACGAGGTTTTGCCTAGGCTACCCGAGCGTACTATCGAAACCTTTCTCCTCTTAATGGGTGTAAAGGCTAAGAAGTAGTTGCTTTGGCCGCCGCCCGAGTACGAAGTATACTCCTTTAATTATACCGACGAGATCGCGGTTGCTAGGTATTAGGCGTCCGCTATAGTCGAATAAACCAAGCATCCCGAGAAAGATGACGAGATGCTAGAGACCGAGGCTTTTTGGGAACTCTAGAGGGCTATAAATAGCGTTAGTAGCGAAGCGCCTGACTTCGCCGAGGTCTGTTCTCTCCTCTAGTTCAACCCGAAAGTCCCGAATAAGTGAAAGGTTGGTTTTCGCTATCTTAAGGACTACTAGGTGCCTGCGGTCGCGTGGGCACTTATTATGCTTACGAGTAGTGGTGGCTGCGGTATTATTAGCGACGATATCGGTCTCGGTAAGACCGCTGAAGCGGTTTGTACTATGGTCTTACTGCCCACGGTTGGGGAACGTCTTATAAAATCGGCGCCGAAGGATAACCGTACTATCCGCTAGGAAGAAGCTCAAGCTTTGCTGCCTTAACGAGAGGAATAAGCACTAAAGGAAGATCTCCTAGATACCCTCGTTAACGACTTTACCCGCCTGCAGCCCGTTAATACGTTAACGCTGGAGCACCTTCGCGTTTAGGCCCGCCGTTATAAGCCGACCCTCTTAGTTATTCCTAGCGTCGCG
>NW_017971646.1:2213-2964 GCF_001883845.1 Diplodia corticola
CCTATAATACGCTACCGTTGGTAGGACTTCTAAGCGCTCGAGACGTAGGCCCGCCCAGCCCTCCGATTTAGACTCTAAGGACGGCGACGATAAAGACGGCGGAAGGTTGAGCGAAGAGTAAATTCGTAATATGCGCTTACTTCTATAAGGACTTTTCGGCCTCGTCGTACTTGATGAGGCCCATATGGTAAAAAACGCTAGGTTAAGGACGAATCTCGCTATCCGCCGCCTAAACGCCGAGAAGATCTTGTGTTTAACCGCTACCCTGACCCCGAATCGCCTATACGATTTAAAAGGCCCTCTTACTTTGTTCTGGGAGTGCCTTAAACGTAGCTTCCCCTCGAATCCCCCTAGTAGCGAAACGGATAGCAACTTCGACGCCGGCTTAGACGAAGAAAGTAAGCACGACGAGATTATCGACCTCGATAAGTACGAGAAGATGACGGGCATATTGACTAAGGTTAATATGGGCCACTTCCTCCGGCCCTTTTAATAATTTCTTAACCCATCCGCTTACGGTCGTATTATTGGCTCGGCCTCTATTACGAGTAGTAGTATTTAGATAATGGTCCGACTAATTCTCTCGGCTATAATCCTCCGGCGCGTTAAAGGGCAAGTATTTAAGCGTTAGAACTAATCTACTATTATCGCTAGCATCGTGCCGCCCTTTAAGGTTACCGTTCGAGAGCTTCGTATACACGCTAAGCAGGCCGCCCTCTACTTAGCCGCACACCGTTCTTTAGTCGATCAG